>NC_061511.1:221404100-221422187 GCF_022539505.1 Lolium rigidum | reverse complement strand
TTGCTTTCTGGAATTCTCTAACTTTCTTTTTATTGAAATTTGGGGTGTTACAATCTTCTCCTGCTGGTACGTATGGCTCTGGTACGTACGGCTCTGGTGCATAACTGTAAGATCTTGCCCTTCTCTCCATTCCGTGAACTCTTGATATGGCCTCGGTTCTGAGATCATCGCAGAACTGCCGAATCTCCAGAAAATGTCGACAGTTCCTTAGCAGGTGGCTAGACTTCTCTCGACCGTCCTTCGGATCGATGTAAGAGTGGAGGTAACATGGTGCCTCGAGCTGCTCTGTAGCCGATAGATACGGCGAGCGGGTGCGTCCCTTGATCGATAATGTATCGTGGTATCTTTGCTCGACCTGCCGAAGGTGGGGTACTGTTCGTCCTTCCTCCCCATGGTTCTAATCCCTTCGTCTTTTCCTTCACCCTGCTGCGACGTCGAAACCCCCTTGGTGGTTCTTTTGTATGCTCGTAGATGGAATCCTTAGGGTTGCCACTGGAGGGATGCTTTCTGGGACTGCGGCCTTTAGACCGGATACGCTGGCCCCGGGGAAGCGAAGGAAACCTCCGGAGTCGATGATGAAGTGAACACCACCGAAAGTAGCATCCATATCGCCAGTCGATCCTGTAGGGATCAAGTGAGGCGCTTCGCGGTGCGGCACGAATTCGAAAGATCCGCAGCGGATTGGATCCCTTGGTTCCGCGGCGTTGGCGACTCGAGTACGAACGATGCGGACGTGACTGGTACTGCCGATGAATTGCCTGGTGCTGACAGGCTTCCCACAGACGGCGCCAATTGTCGAGGGTACTCCTCGGCAATGCCCTCCGTTTGGGGCTTAGGGTTAGCGGAATCCTGCAAGCTGACACGAGACATCGGTTCACAGACAAGCGGGGAGAGCGATTTACCCACGTTCGGGGCCCTTGATGAGGTAAAACCCTTATGTCCTGCCTGTCTGTTCTTGATTATAATGATAATGGGTTACAATGGGGTGCCGAATAGTTTGGCTGAGATCTCGTCGAGAGGCCAAGTGCTATGGTGTCCTAGCTCTAGATTTCCTGGTGGCTACGGTTGCTATGATTGATCTTCCCCCTCGGCAGCCCCTCTCCTGGCCTTTATATAGGAGGCCAGGTCTCAAGAGATCTAACCAAGTACGACTAGGTTTACAACAGTTTTAGATCTAATCCTTCCTTGTTCGGCCGCTTCCTTATCTTGCCCGTCAAGGATTCATCTGGTGCGCCGTCCAGGCTGCCCATCTTGCCTCCAGGTGCCTTCATGGGCCTCCAACTAATCAATACAGTATAGGGCAATGTCGGTTACCCGAAGGGTAATGCCCACGTCACCAGGGGCACTATTGTGACTGTTGAGGAGTATGTTCTATTGAGCGGACTGAATATGCAACTCAAGAAGGTACAAGATGATGCTTGCAAGGCAGTTGAGAAGGGTCAGCGGTTGAGTTTATTTCAGACTCAGTGCATTATAAAGGGCAAGGCTTGCAAGTTGATGGTTGATGGTGGTAGCTGTACTAATGGCATAAGCAAAGCGATGGTGGCAGCGTTGGGGTTGTCTACATGGCGTCTTCCTGGACCTAAATGTCTTGAGTGGTTGAATAGTTGTGGTATGCTGAAGATTACTCATAAGGTGTGTGTGTCATTTATAGTTGATGATTATGTTTATGAGATAGAGTGCGATGTGTTGCCATTGGAGGTGTGTGGATTGCTACTTGAGCGCCCTTGGCAGTATGATCGTAATGTGACACATGCTGGGAGAGCAAATACATATTATTTTATACATGGTGGCAAACAGCGGACTTCGAAGCCTATGGATGATGACCATATCAAGTCCGATGTGGAGTTGGTGGTGCGTAAAGAGAAGTTGCACAAGCCTAATGTGCAGCATGAGGTGCATGATGTTCCGAGCATTGATGTTGGTGATGTTTCAGCCATGCCTATAGATGACAAGCCAGTTCTTGTTGGTGACAAGCCGGATGAAGCTAATCCTATTGTTGATGATGATGTTGCAGCATGTGCTACAGTTCCAGTTTGTGTTGATGCCAGTATACAGACTGATGATGTTTGTGTTGATCGTGTATCAGTGCATATGGCGCAGATGCGCGTGGGAGGAGTGGAAGGCGAGCGCTTTAGTGGAGACAGTGGGCAGCGGCACTACCGTGCTATGAGTACTGCAGTCTAGTTTTCCGCGACACCGCGGATGCATCGAGGCAAGGATGGATGTGCGAGGCATTTATGTGGCCCAGGCATTACACATCTTGTGCAGGGTCATGTTCAGAGACATAGGGGTCCATCAAAACCTCACAAGAAGAAGGTATTCGCGCCGAAGTCCAAACTCATGTGGAGAAAAAGGAGGCGCCAAGTGCTGTATCGAGTCAAGCACGCTGAGAGGGAGGATGTGGTGTGATAAGCAGGCAAGACTTGAAGACGGCGCGGACGTGCGATGTTCATATAACGTCACCTTTTCCAGAAGACCCTCACACGTTGGGAACAACGTTTCTTGAAGGGAGGAGGATGATATGGGCATGAAGGCCGAGGTGAAGCCCAATTTCAGGACTCCACCTAGCTAGTTATATTAATTATTGTATTTTATATCTATGGTCATATGTGGGCCAATTAGGTTTTTTAATAAGATCGAGTTAGTGTTGGTTTGGGCCTGTCCAAACCAAGTTAGGGAGGCCCACTAGGGCTGGCCGGCCATCCCCTCATATAAGGGTTGGTGCGGCTAGGTTTTAGGGTTAGAACTAGTTTGAGTTAAGTCTAGACGCTATCGCATGTGTGCTTGGTGAAGCATCCCTCCGAGGACGGCGCCACCGTTTATCTATTATAGTTGTTGCGGAGGTTTTTGTGTTCATCAGAGATTGTCGTGCTTTGGTCTTGAGGCGTGGTGCTCCATCACATTGCTTGCTGGATTTATCCCCTACTTCAGGTTATGTTCCACGCGTAATTGGAGGTATCTATCTACCCGGGTTCTCGTTGTGAAAGATCGGGCAACACCTAGGAGGATCGGCTTGGATCTCCTTGACACTTGTTGGTCGAAAGTTCTCTGTGTGCCTACATGCGAAAGTACATGCATATATCATGTTAAGAGCTTCGCGAGCCGATCCCGTGAAACGGACCAAAGTTGTAAAAGTTCAGCAGGTTTACAGTTTGAGGTCGGTTTCGAACGCTGAGCAGGGACATGCAAATATTTTAAGGGTCACCGAAAACGCACGCCTCCGATATTTACATGTGGATATCAGAGGACTCTGTAGAGGCCCAAAACTGGCCGTAATATCCCACCGCCTCCAGCCATCGATTCCCCGCGGCTTCGACAAAATCGCGCACTACCGTTCGAAGAAGATCCTACCACTGAACTGTGTTTCAGGTCAAGTCTTTGTCAAATTCCGGCGAGTTGCCTCGATACCGACCGATTTCGGCCACCACGCGCCGGCTGCATTTCGGTCTATCTAAATGATCTCATTTGCTCGTTCCTACTCGTTTGCCAACACACACACGCACGTGTAGCACATCACTCTATAGGTCAGGGCGGCAGGCAGGGTGAGGGTGGAGCTGGTCGGGTGGGCGGGTGGGCAGCCCGAGCATCTCCGGAAAATGGATTGCATGCACAACTGCTGGAACGGAGTAACTATCTGCAACACAAATGTATGTCCTAAATTCCTAATCACCCAAGCAGCTTGGGCGAAAGGAATTAAGAACAATCATTGCACATTACAGCATCCTCCCCTAGGCGCAGTGGCGGAGCTTGACAGAAAATAAGGGGGGCAAAAGGCAAAATATCAGCTTTTGACCAGCATTTAAGGGGGCAAAAGGCTAAAAATTTCCTTCTTAAGCTATTCAAAAATGAAAATCTTCAGCATTTTGTACAAAGCTGGGGGACGGCGCCCCCCCCCCCCCCCCTGACTGGCACTAAGCTACGGCACTGCCTTGGCGGCATCTGGAGTATTCTTCATGGACATGAATAGAGATCCTATTCGCACACTTACTGCCTGCATTTGCTCGTTCCTACTCGTTTGCCAACAAACACACACGCACGTATAGCAGATCACACAATCATAGCTAGACTCTAGAGCAGGAAAGATCAGCCGTGCCTCCATGAAGATTCCCCGTGCTCAAACACGAGGTGGATGCAGTGGCGAAGGATGGAAAAAAAATTGAGGTCGGGCGAAATTTGCACTTTCATGGGTGCTCGGGTTAGAGCTATTTCCGGTCCCTTCTTCGACTTGCTCTTCATCTTGATTTGGCATAACATTTGCAGTTTTCTCATGGGTACTTGGTTTGGATTGACTGCTACTAGCAATAGGCATAAAATATCTCTTCAAATCTGTAATTGAAAACATAAAATACATGAGCATTCGGTCCGTTTGGATGTTTGCATTGGGTGGCTTGGCATTATATTGGCATGAATGCCAATATCCTAGTATATTGATATTGAGATTGGATGCTAATATTTCGGTTTGGATGTTTAGATATTCGGAACCTAGATTTGATATTGAGGTTGAATGCCAAATATTGTTTGGATGGTCAAAGCAAGAAATTGCATTTGTATATGAGACTTTTTAAACAACTTTTTTTCCGAAACTTTTTCGGTTAAACATCTGATGAGTATATTTGATATGACATCTGAATATATTTGATCACCATTTAAGCTATAGTTGTACAGATGAGAGCTGTGTATTTCCCTCAGCCGTCGGTATACGAGATAGTAACTACAATACTGAAATTGATCGACTTATACAAGAACACGCAAGATTCAGTATACGAGATTGGATGCGTATTTCCCTCAGCCGTCAGTTCCTAGCACTAAGCAGACAAGCAATGCATCGATCTTCTGCCCCATGTTGAAGTCAACCAGGCACAAGCATGGCCGCATGGGCACATCGCTGAGGCTGAAACTGCAGTGGATCTGGAGCTCGGCTGACTCGACTCCCGCACCTGCAGAGAGAAGAAGATCAGAGGGGAGTGCTGGAGACTCGCCAAGGAGGACGACGTGGTGGGAGACGGACGACGCCGTGCCCAGCCGGGGAAGGAGGCCGTAGTGCCTGCCCCGCCGCTGCTAGGACTCCCGCGTGCGAGCCAAGTCCAACAGAGGAGACGATGCGTTCCTTTCGAGCGAGCGGGGTGTGTGGTGTCCCTCGAAGCGGTACGCAGCCCGAATACCTCGCGATGTCGAGGGGTCAGGCTAGACATCGGGCCTACTGGTTTTTTGCCGCTCGGGCCCGTGACTAGATATCGAGACTGAATACATCACCCGAATATCGAAACCAGCCAAACGCTCTCAATCCTGGCATTCGGGGCTCACACAACCCGAATGTCCAATACCTACCCTCAATACAAACATCCAAACAGACCGTAAGTTTGCCCATGTTACCGAGCTCACAATTTCCAAATTTAAAGTTTATTAACTGACAAAAACATCTACAATTGTACCTCCCTCTTTACCTGCATCATTCTTCCCTTTCCTGACCATCTTGGTTCTTCTTGAACCTTGAACACAAAATCACAGCGACAAACTATTCAAACTTCGAACTGCGAAATCTCTCGTAGATAACCTTGACAAGTGCCGGCCGGGTGATCTGCAGCCTGCAGGACAGGACTAGGGACGTGTTAGCAGGAAAAGTCGGAGGGATCCGTTTGGGAAGAAGCCGCCAGGGCAGGGCGCCAGGCGGCGCAATGAAAAGATGATGAGGACGGTGGCTGGAAGGTATATCCGATCGCGGCATCGCGTACTCGATCGGTACTCGCGATCGCGTTGAAGACGAATAGCAGGTGCAGGCCGCTCGTTTCCCACGAGAGTGCGGCCGGTTTTCCTGAGAGCACACGATTAGGACTGCACGCGAATACGCGATCGCGTACGCGATGCCTACACACCGCTCATTGCGGCGCGGAAGCCTCGCGCCGCATACCCTGTCCTGCTTGCCTTTAGTGAGTGGGCCAAGCCCGTTAGTGGGTGTTTTTCTTCGATCGTTTCTGGCTCTCAGTTTCGTTGTTTGTTCCGCATCGGGACGTTCCACTTGGTTTTGTCTTCTGGGTGTGCTTTTCCTTTTCCTTTTGGTTTTCTGTTTTCTTCTTTCTTTCTTAATTTTTTTTTTATTCTTATCATGTAAGGTTCTCCAAGCATTTGTACACAATAGTAAACGGCCGAATGTGTAGCACTGTCGAGTCTGTATGATGCCTTATGTGTAGCACTATTAATGTTGGCGGCGAGGTTTTCTTAGTTCGGATGTACTAGTAGCGATTTGCAAGGTCCCTTGTTTTTTTCCCTTTAAACGTAGAAGCATCGGCTCGATTTGTTGTTTGTCCAGATGATGCTAGTGCTCTGTTTTGTGGTAGATCATCATGGGGTTAGCATATTCCTTGTTTGAAAAAAAAGGTTTTCTAATTTAGTCTGATTGCAGCAATCTTTGTTCTAAATGATAAGAACTCGTTCGTACTTGAGTTACTTGCATACACTCATACTTCAGTTACTTGCATACGTGTACTTCAGACCTTCAGTTATGGGTTCTTTGCATTATTGGCACTGTTGCCATCTGTTATAGTAATTCAGATTCAGTGCAAGCTGTCGTTCTGTTCGTTCTTTTGCTACATGCCTGCTTCGCTGCTCTGCCAGGCTTATCTGTGTAGTGTAGCATGCTGGATTGTCTGATGGCTAATCCGTTTTGCGTTGGCTAGCAGGTGTTTCGGCAAGAAGAAGGTGGAGCCTGAGGTGAAGGGCGATGGGGCTCCGGCTCCAGCAGCGGTGGCGGTGGAGGAGGGGGCGAAGCCAGTAGCAGCGCTTGTGGCGAGAGGCGAGTCTCACTGAAGCGGAGGCGCTGTCCTGAACTCGTTCGTCCTTGATCAGTCGACTTTGAGAAACCCGAGAGTTGTGACGACATCTTGATTGTTTGTTTAGTCATTCCTTTTGCGTCCGTTCGTTCCTGCTAAGTGGTGGTAGCCAGCGATCTTTGCACTGCTGTAAGACCTGTTAAGACCAGACAATCTTTTCTGAAACTTCTCGGACACTTGATGGTTCATTTTGCACCTTCATCATATGGTGAACCAAAGTTCTTTGAACACAAACAATTTTTTTTGTATGTATCCAATATTTTTGTACCGTCATATTGCACATAGATACTACCATAAAGCATGACTAAAAAACCAACTTGACGAAGTGGTCCATCGTCTTTTCAGCTGAGTAGAATAAGGTGCAACATGTGGACTATGGATTTTATCCTTATGGAAATTATCATGAGGTTAAGTACATTCTTTCTCTATGAATACACGAAAGTTTGTATAAAACACACACCTACAATCACTAGTTAGAGTCAATGGAAATTTTCATGAGTCATATTCTTCACCAAATTAATTTGAGGTAGAACTCAACCTCCATTTCAGATTCCATTTCCACTCATCTTTAAGGTCAAAATTTCCGTTCAAGTAACAAATTTGTTCGAGGTGAAATCCGGTTCATGGTGAAAACCGTTCAAGGAGATTTTTTTCATAATAGTTCTACGTGAAAATTGGTTGAAATAAGAAAAATGTTCAAGATGGAAAAACAATTCACATGGTGAACCGTTCGAAATTCGTTAGTGTTTCAATGTGGAAAACCGTTCGTTACTCATAATTTTTTAAGGTGTGATATTAGAATTTTCCAAATTTGTTCAATTCCTATATATGTTCAAGGTAGAAATTCGTTCAAAATGGAATTTCCGTTCAAGTAAAATATTGTTCGACGGGGAAACTGTTCATGTTTTTTTCAAAGATAATAAACAAGAAAACCGTTCAAGTAGAATTTTTTTGTTCTTCATGGAAATCCATTAATGTAACACAAAGGTTCAACGTGCAAATATGTTAATTTTTCAAAAATGTTCAAGGTGGGAATGCGTTCATTTTTAAATTTGTTCGAAGACGGAAACCGTTCATAGTTGAAATTAGTTCATGTAATAGAAATGTTCTAGTTGGAAATCCATTTCATAGTTTAAAATTTGTTCTTTAAAAATGTTTAAAGAAAGAAACTGTTCATCCTTGCAATTTTTTCATCATGGAAATCCGTTCATGTAACCAACCTGGGAAAAACCGTACATTTTTTAAAAATTGTTTAAGATAGAAACTGTTCAAAGTGGAAATCTGTTCATTTGACGAAATGTTGAAAGTGGGAATGCGTTCATTTTCAAATTTGTTTGGAGAAGGAAACCATTCAAGGAGGAAACCGTTCATAGTTGAAATTCGTTCATGTAATAGATATGTTCAAGGTGGAAATCCGTTCTATTGTTTAAAAAATGTTTACTGAAAGAAACCGTTCATACTTGGAATTTCGTTCATCATGGAAATCTGTTCATGTAACCAACCTTGGAAAATCCATTCATCTTTTAAAATTGCTTAAGTTGGAAACCGCTCAATGTGGAAATCCATTCATTTTTCAAAAATGTTCAAGGTGGGAATGTGTTCATTTTCAAATTTGTTTGAAGACGGAAACCGTTCATAGTTGAAATTCGTTCATGTAATAGAAATTTCAAGGTGTAAATCTGTTCTATTCTTTTTTGAAAAATGTTTAAAGAAAGATATTATTCATGTTTGGAATTTATTCATCATGGAAATCCGTTCATGTGACCAATCTGGGAAAATCCGTTCATTTTTTAAATTTGTTTAAGTTGGAAACCGTTTGAGGTGGAAATCCGTTCATTTTTAAAAATGTTCAAGGTAGGAATGTATTCATTTTCAAAAAATTTCAAAGATGAAAAAGTTCAAAGCGGAAACCGTTCATAGTTGAAATTTGTTCATGTAATAGATATGTTCAAGGAGGAAATCCATTCATGTAACAAACCTGGGAAAAACCGTTCTTTTTTTAAAAAAAAAATTGTTTAATTTAGAAACCGTTCAAGGTGGAAATCCGTTCATTTTTTCAAAAATGTTCACGGTGGGAATGTGTTCATTTTCAAATTTGTTCGTAGATGGAAACCGTTCAAGGAAAAAACCCATTGTTGAAATCTGTTCATGTAATAGAAATGTTCATGGTGGAAATCCGTTCATAGTTGAAAATTTGTTCTTTAAAAATGTTTAAAGAAAGAAACCATTCATGCTTGCAATTTGTTCATCATGGAAATCCGCTCATGTAACCAACCTGGGAAAAACCGTTCATTTTTTAAAATTGTTTAAGATAGAAACTGTTCAAGGTGAAATCCGTTCATTTTTTAAAATGTTCGAAGTGGAAATGTGTTCATTTTCAAATTTGTTCGGAGGTGGAAACCGTTCGAGGAGGAAACCGTTCATAATTGAATTTTGTTCATGTAAACTAATTAGAATGTTTCTAATTTTTTTCTAAAATTTTATGAAACATGTAACTTAGCTAATGCAAAAATAACAGGACCCTCACCTGGTTCGTTGATCTTTTGAATCATTAAAACCATAGCAGTCATTCTAGAAAGATCAAGACCATCTCGAAAAAGTAAGTTACACCAGTCAGTCATACTTTTTTAAAATCAAGCATGTGTTCTAATTTTTCCTTTGAATTCATCTCTTATTTACATAATAAAAATCGGAAATGGAGCGTTTCAAGAAAGTTAGAAGACTGCGAAATTTCTTCAAGAGAGGTAAATATGGTTCTTGTCTGTTTCTGCAATACAGAATTTCCCAATTGAGATGGAATTCGAAAAGAAAAAGCAGTGTTCCATGTGAAGTTTCACTTTTTGCAGTTTTTCAAATCATTATGTAGTGTTACTGCAATTTGAAAGGTTGAAAACCTTGCAGCCTTAGTTTACGAGATGACAAAAGTTCCTTCAGATTTAATTCTGGAACTGACGAAATACCAAAATTTTGATTTTTTTTATCTAGTACCCATGTACATGATGAAAATTCAAATTCTTAACAATACATTTCCACCTTACGCATATTCGTACATAGTTTAAATATGTTCAAACCGCACACCCAAAGCTACTAGCAGACTCGAAGAAATCGGGCTGAAAAGGGACGATAGAACGAACCAGAAAGCTTGTAGTTATCCTGGATTGGCTTTAATTTGTGGCTGCCAACTGTATTACTTTGATTGGCTGTGATGGTTATGTTGGAGATATGCCCAAGAGGCAATAATAAAATATGGACTGTCCCGAGCAATGAAAGAAATTGTCAGAGGCGGAGGGGAAAGTGTTATGCAGACTGTCTTCTTCTTTCTTCTTCTTTCTCCTTCTGGCTCCTTTTGCATGACAGACTTAATACAAGGAATCTTCTGAAGAGAAAGAATTTTCACCTCCCATCTTTCAACTGTGCTACATTGCAATGTAATCAAGAAGAGACATTAGCACATCTTTTCTGGAGCTGTCCTTTTGCACAGTTATGTTGGGCCCAGATTTGTCCGCAAGCTTTGAATCAACAATCAGTACTGGAAGCATTCTATGAAATAAAGGATCATCTATCCCTCCCTTTTGCTGTGGAGATTATCATTTTGGCAGCGTGGGCCATATGGATTATTAGAAACAGGAAGATTTTTGAAGATCAGACTCCTTCTTTAAGGGCCTGGAAGGCAGAGCTTAAACAAGAACTCATCCTCCTTTCCTTCAGGATGAAGAAAAAAAGAATGGCAGCCTACAAAGCTTGGCTTGACTCTTTTCTTAGCTCTTTAGTATAGGTTTTCTGTACACCTTGTACAGTTTGTTAGTTAGTTAGTTAGTTATTTTGTTTCTTTTCTTTTCTTTTTCTTCTTTTCTTTTGTAACTTTGTAACTGAGTTTTTTTACCTTTTATAATAAAAATCGCAGTGGGGTTTTACCCCACTGTTTTACCCTCAAAAAAAAAAAAGTGTTATGCAGATGCCAATTGCCAAGTTCAATTCTTTCGCCGGAAGAGAGGCATCCGGCAGCGCTAGCAACTGCACAGTTCTGGCCGCCAGCAGTAGTAGGGAGGAGACCGTGCCAGAGCAATTCTTGGACATTGATGTAGATCGATTCTGCAGCAGATTCATGTCCAAGCTAGAACTCTTCTGTGTGCTGAAAGTCAGATGGTGCTGCTGATATCCTTTTTTTTTTGCAAGGGACCTGCTGATACACTTTGTTGTGAGGATGTTACCGATCATAGCTATTTGGACTGAAGAATTTTGAGCTCCCTTTTGGTTCTTCCGTCCGCAGGAGTCCGAGAAGGACACGAGTTTGTCTGCTCCTGTCATGCGGCGATGCCCAGGTGCGAGAGAAAAAATGGAGCCCCAGTTTGGTAGAAATGAGAAACCAGATTCAGGCTGGATGAAAATTAACTTTGACTTCCTTTATGTTCAGTCCACTGGACAAAGTAGAGGTGGATGCCTGGGTCGAACCAATTACGGTGAAGTCGTCCTCTCTGGTTATTACGGAGGGATGCATTAACCTTGAAGAATCTGAATTCGCTGCAACTTTTAAAGGCCTACACTGAATATGCTGAGTAAATGATTCTGAAGACACAGAGCACCCATGAACATGGGGCGAACTACAGGTAGTTTATTTTTTTTATTTCTGCTCCCCTAAGTGTACTTTGCCAGTCATACTAACCATGTTCCTAATGTCATATAAAGCTCTGTCTCCCTAAAAGAATCAGCTAACGATTGACTAGCGTTATATAATATCGTAACGTGCATGAATTTGGCACTGTACAGTGAGTTTCAATATTTTGCTCTGCTCTAATTGAATTTTAAATATGTTTCTCTGCATATATGTTGTTTCTTCATCTACAAGTTTTCAATGGATTAATTTGTGCTCACTACTGACGTGTATAATGTGCTCCATCCAGTAGGCCGCGCACAAATGCATCTTTTGACATCCAGGCATTTAGGAATAGAAGCATAATTTTCGCTCTTTAAATGCATACGTTTGATATAGACTGAATTATATGTACACGCTTATATGAATTTAATATCATTGTTTCCACTATCAGTTTGGTTTGATAATATGCAAGATTGACACTCCTTAAGAAATATAAATAGTTCCTTCTTATTTTATTTATGGTTAAAGCTAGACATGTTGAACTAATGACATATTTTTGCAATTTCACTTTTTTGACAGATGACTAATGCAGATCTTGAAGTTATAGCAACACTGTAGTTAATAGTCCTAATTTTAAGCAGTAAGATATAGTCCATGGTTGATAGCAACCGAGGCTTCTTGAGTTCCACTAGACAATGGGAATCATGGCATCACGAACGTACTTAAAATACTAGCTAGCATGATTGTTTAGATAGGCTTCCGAATAATTGTTTTCCACTATGGTTTGATTCTCTCGGCCAAGGTTTCAGAAAAAAAGGCACCTTAATGTGTCTTTGGATATGAAATTATGGAAAAGAGCATAGTAAAAAATGCTGCCATATATGCGAAGGTTAGTACCTTATGTTGGACAGGAGAGTGGAGTGGAGGGTGACAGATAAGAGTAGTAGGGAGGGGAGGGGTAGTCCTCTAATACGAAACGTTACTTTCATTAACCGGTGTCATGGTGGGTAATTAGTCGGGTGGAGACAATCCACTCTTTATATATTTGTTAATTAAAGTAAAATATATATAGATTATGTTTGTCATGACCACCATAATGATTAACAATTATAATAAAGAGAAGTGTCAACACTAGATTTGTTTGCTAGAAGGTTTGTGTATACCAATGAAGTATTTGTTGATCCCGATGCAACGCACGGGCTTTTTGCTATAGTTATTATAATATATCTTTGTGTTTATGATAATGTTTACATACCATGCTATAATTGTATTAACCGAAACATTGATACATGTGTGTTATGTGAACAACAAGGAGTCCCTAGTAAGCCTCTTGTATAACTAGCTTGTTGATTAATAGATGATCATGGTTTCGTGATCATGAACATTGGATATTATTAATAACAAGGTTATGTCATTATATGAATGATGTAATAGGACACACCCAATTAAGCGTAGCATATATAAGATCACGTCATTAAGTTATTTGATATAAGCTTTCGATACATAGTTACCTAGTTCTTTCGACCATGAGATCATGTAAATCACTTATACCGGAAAGGTACTTTGATTACATCAAACGCCACTGCGTAAATGGGTGGTTATAAAGGTGGGATTAAGTATCCGGAAAGTATGAGTTGAGGTATATGGATCAACAGTGGGATTTGTCCATCCCGATGACGGATAGATATACTCTGGGCCCTCTCGGTGGAATGTCGTCTAATTAGCTTGCAAGCATATGAATGGTTCATAAAGAGACCACATACCACGGTACGAGAAAAGAGTACTTGTCAGGAGACGAGGTCGAACAAGGTATAGAGATACCGATGATCAAACCTCGGACAAGTAAAATATCGCGTGACAAAGGGAATCGGTATCGTATGTGAATGGTTCATTCGATCACTAAAGTCATCGTTGAATATGTGGGAGCCATTATGGATCTCCAGATCCCGCTATTGGTTATTGGTCGGAGAGAAGTCTCAACCATGTCTGCATAGTTCACGAACCGTAGGGTGACACACTTAAGGTTTGATGTCGTTTAAGTAGATATGAAATATGGAATGGAGTTCGAAGTTTTGTTCGGAGTCTCGGATGGGATCCAGGACATCATGAGGAGGTCCGGAATGGTCCGGAGAATAAGATTCATATATAGGAAGTCATATTCCAAGTTTGGAAATGATCCGGTGCATTTATGGTAGGTTCTAGAAGGTTCTAGAAAAGTCCGGAAGAAATCACCATGGAAAGTGGAGTCCCGGAGGGACTCCACCTTGCATGGCCAGCCAAACCCTAAGGGGTGGAGTCCCAGGTGGACTCCACCATAGGTGGCCGGCCACCCCACCTAAGGAAAAGGTGGGAGTCTCACCTTAGGTAGGATTCCCCCCTTGAGTAGATTTCCCACCTATGGGAGGTTTTGTTGTTGGGGTCTTATTCGAAGACTTGGACTACAACTCTTGGGGATTTCCACCTATATAATGAGGAGGAGAGGGAGGGGCAGCCACTCTTGGCCGCACCACCTAGGGCTGCCCATGGCCGGCGCCCTAGCCACCCCCTCTCCCCAAACCCTAGCCTCTCCTCCTCCACATAATACTCCCGCGGCGCATAGGCGAAGCCCTGCCGGAGTTCTCCACCACCACCGCCACCACGCCGTCGTGCTGCCGGGATTCCGAGGAGGATCTACTACTTCCGCTGCCCGCTGGAACGGGGAGAAGGACGTTGTCATCAACACCGAACGTGTGACCGAGTACGGAGGTGCTGCCCGATTGTGGCACCGTCAAGATCTTCTACGCGCTTTTGAAAGCGGCAAGTGATCGTCTACCGCAGCAACGAGAGCCTCCTCTTGTAGGCTTTGGAAATCTTCAAGGGTTAGTCTCGTTCATCCCCTCGTTGCTCCCATCTTCTAGATTGCATCTTGGCTTGGATTGCGTTCTCGCGGTAGGAAATTTTTTGTTTTCTATGCTACGAATCCTTTCAGTGGTATCAGAGCCGTGTCTATGCATAGATGGTTGCATGAGTAGAACACAATTGTTTTATGGGCGTTGATGCTTATGTTGTCTGATACGTCTCCAACGTATCTATAATTTCTGATGTTCCATGCTTGTTTTATGACAATACCTACATGTTTTGTTCACACTTTATGATGATTTTATGCGTTTTCCGGAACTAACCTATTGACGAGATGCGGAAGTGCCAGTTCCTGTTTTCTGCTGTTTTTGGTTTCAGAAATCCTAGTAAGGAAATATTCTCGGAATTGGACGAAATCAACGCCCAGCATCTTATAATTCCACGAAGCTTCCAGAACACCCGAGAGGGACCAGAGGAGAGCCACAGGGGGCCCACACGTGTGGCCGGCGCGGCCCAAGGGGGGGCGCCGCCCTACTGTGTGGTGGCCCCAGACCCCCTCCGACTCCGCCTCTTCGCCTATAAGTTGCCTCCTGACCTAAAACATCGACATCGATTGACGAAACCCGAGAAAACCTTCCAGAGCCGCCGCCATCGCGAAACTCCAATTCGGGGGACAGAAGTCTCTGTTCCGGCACCCTGCCGGGACGGGGAATTGCTCCCGGAAGCCGTCTCCACCGCCATCTTCACCGCCATCGCTGCCTCCATGATGAGGAGGGAGTAGTTCACCCCCGGGGCTGAGGGCTCTGCTGTAGCTATGTGGTTCATCTCTCTCTCTTTGTGATCTAGTTGAATATCATCTATGTGCTACTCTAGTGATGTTATTAAAGTAGTTTATTCCTCCTCGATGATGTAATGTTGACAGTGTGTGCATCATGAAGCACTTGGTATATGCTATGATTGTGATCTCTTGTAGATTATGAAGTTAACTATTACTATGATGGTATTGATGTGATCTATTCCTCCTTTCATAGTGTGATGGTCACAGTGTGCATGCTATGTTAGTACTTGGTATAATTGTGTTGATCTATCATGCACTCTAAGGTTAATTAAATATGAACATCGAATGTTGTGGAGCTTGTTAACTCCGGCATTGAGGTGCTCTTGTAGCCCTACGCAATTAGTGGTGTTCATCATCCAACAAGAGAGTGTAGAGTGGTTTTATTATATGATCAATGTTGAGAGTGTCCACTAGTGAAAGTAGGATCCCTAGGCCTTATTCAGATTGCTATTGCCACTCATATTCACCCATATCATTTGCATCTCACTATCTCTTCGCCGAACTAGTGCACCTATACATCTAACAAGTGTATTGGGTGTGTTGGGGACACAAGAGACTTCTTGTATCGTGATTGCAGGGTTGCTTGAGAGGGATATCTTTGACCTCTTCCTCCCTGAGTTCGATAAACCTTGGGTGATCCACTTAAGGGAAAACTTGCTGCTGTTCTACAAACCTCTGCTCTTGGAGGCCCAACACTGTCTACAGGAAAAGGAGTGTGCGTAGACATCAAGCTATTTTCTGGCGCCGTTGCCGGGGAACGAAAAGCTACACAACAGAGATTTCCTCCCTCATCAACCACGCGCCAGTCCTGGACAGTCAAGTATTTTCTGGCGCCGTTGCCGGGGAGGAAAGGTAAAAGGTACTCACACTCCGGATCCCGGCTACTAAGCTATTTTCCGGTACCGTTGTAAGTGCTCGAAGCTATTTCCTATAGATCCTGCAATTGCATCTTTTTGTTTCTTGTTTATCACTAGTTTGGCATAATGGAAAACAATTGTGTGCTTTTTAATCTATTTCCTGAGTTAAGATATAAATGGTGTGTTGCAAAAATTAAAAAAACCTATGGAACCATATTTGCATGCTAATGGAAATATTATTAGTATGAATGCTTTGAACACCACTGTTGCTAATGCTATGGAAAATTCTAAGCTTGGGGAAGCTGGCTTTGATGAGCATGATATTTTTAGTCCCCCAAGCATTGAGGAGAAAATTCTCTTTGATGATACTTTGCCTCCTATTTATGATGATTATAATGATAGTGGTCTTTTGGTGCCGCCTACTATGGAGGATAAATTTTATTATGATTATACTATGCCTCCTACACTTGATGAGAATAATAATGATAGCTACTTTGTTGAATTTGCTCCCACTACAATTAATAAGAATGACTATGCTTATGTTGGGAGTACTAATAATTTTATGCATGAGACTCATGATAAGAATGCTTTATGTGATAGCTATATTGTTGAGTTTGCTCATGATGCTACTGAAAATCTTTATGAGAGAGGAAAGTATGGTTGTAGAAATTTTGATGTTACTAAAACACCTCTCTATATGCTGAAATTTTTGAAGTTACACTTGTTTTATCTTTCTATGCTTGTTGCATTATGCTACATAAATTTGTTTATTTACAAGATTCCTTTTCATAGGAAGTGGGTTAGACTTAAATGTGTTTTGAATTTGCTTCTTGATGTTCTCTTTTGCTTCAACTCTTATTTCTTGCGAGTGCATCATTAAAGTTGCTGAGCCCATCTTAATGGCTATAAAGAAAGCACTTCTTGGGAGATAACCCATGTTTTTGTTTTACTACAGTACTTTTGTTTTATATTTGAGTCTTGGAAGTTGTTACTACTGTAGCAACCTCTCATTATCTTTATTTTATTGCATTGTTGTGCCAAGTGAAGTCTTTGATAGTAGGGTTGATACTAGATTTGGATTACTGCGCAGAAACAGATTTCTGTCTGTCACGAATTTGGGCAGTTTTCTCTGTAGATAACTCAGAAAAATCTGCCAATTTACGTGAGTGATCCCCAGATATGTACGCAACTTTCATTCAATTTGAGCATTTTCATCTGAGCAAGTACAGTACCTCTAAAAAATTCGTCTTTACGGACTGTTCTGTTTTGACAGATTCTGTCTTTTATTTCGCATTGCTTCTTTTGCTATGTGGGATGGATTTCTTTGTTCCATTGACTTCCAGTAGCTTTGAGCAATGTCCAGAAGTGTTAAGAATGACCGTGTCACCTCTGAACATGTGAATTTTTGATTATGCACTAACCCTCTAATGAGTTTGTTTTGAGTTTGGTGTGGAGGAAGTTTTCAAGGGTCAAGAGAGGAGGATGATATATGATTAAGAAGAGTGAAAAGTCTAAGCTTGGGGATGCCCCCGTGGTTCATCCCTGCATATTTCAAGAAGACTCAAGCATCTAAGCTTGGGGATGCCCAAGGCATCCCCTTCTTCATCGACAAATTATCAGGTTCCTCTAGTGAAAATATATTTTTATTCCGTCACATCTTATGTACTTTACTTGGAGCGTCTGTGTGCTTTTATTTTCATTTTTTTATTTTCATTATCTGAATAAATGCTTGTGTGGGAGAGAGACACGCTCCGCTCGTTCATATGAACACATGTGTTCTTAGCTTTACTTTTAATGTTCGTGGCGAAGGTTGAAACTGCTTCGTTAATTGTTATTATGGTTGGAAACGGAAAATGCTACATGTGGTAATTGGTATAATGTCTTGAATAATTTGATACTTGGCAATTGTTGTGCTCATGTTTAAGCTCTTGCATCATATACTTTGCACTTATTAGTGAAGAAATACATAGAGCTTGCTAAATTTTGGTTTGCATGATTGGTCTCTCTAAGGTCTAGATATTTTCTAGTAAGGGTTTGAACAACAAGGAAGACAGTGTAGAGTTTTATAATACTTGCAATATGTTCTTATGTGAGTTTGTTATCACCAGAATTTGACCGAGTCGAGTGGGC